>NC_135505.1:137409778-137454778 GCF_052857255.1 Amblyomma americanum | reverse complement strand
GAGCAACTGCCCAAGGCGGCGGTAAGACCTGTGACGTAGCGAAGGGTGCTAAGAATCTCTGGCCCCGGACAGGCGGCTACTGGAATCTGAGGCAACTTTCAACGCTAGAACCTTATCTAGTGAGGCTAGCCTAGCAGTGCTGTTCGAGGAACTAGCGGGCATTAAATGGGACGCCGTAGTGCTCAGTGAAGTTAGGAGGACAGGTGAGGCGTATAGAGTACTAAAGGACGGACACATACTGTGCTATCGCGGATTAGAGGATAGACGAGAACTAGGTGTCGGATTCCTCATTAATCAGAATATAGATGGCAACATAGAGAAGTTTTATAGTGTTAACGAGAGAGTAGCAGCTATCGTAATAGGCTCCATAGGAGGTACAAGCTGAAGGTGGTGCAGGCCTACGCGCTTACGTCCAGCCATGATGACCAGACCGTTAAAAGTTTCTATGAGGACGTGTAATCGGTAATGAACAAAGTAAAATCATAATCACTGTACTAATGGGCGACTTCAATGCGAAGGTGGGCAAGAAGCAGGCTGGCGGCCAGGTGGTAGGTGGCTATGGGATAGGTTCTAGGAATAACAGGGAAGAGTTATTAGTAGAATTCACAGATAGAAATAATTTACGGATCATGAATACCTTTTTACACAAACGAGAGAAGAGGAAGTGGACCTGGAAGAGCCCCAATGGCGAGAATAAAAATGAAATCGACTTCATACTTGCGCTCAACCTGGCCTCATGCAGGATGTGGAAGTCCTCGGAAAGGTGCGTTGTGGCGACCACAGAATAGTAAGGTCTCGAATTAGCTTAGACTTGAAGAGGGAACGGAAGAAGCTAGTGAAGAGGAAGTCCATTAACGAGTTAGCAGTAAGAGGGAAAGTACAGGAATTCAGGATATCGCTGCAGAACAGATATTCGGCTTTAACTGAGGAAGACGATCTTAATGCTCATACAATGAAAGATAATCTGACACTTACTTTTACGGAGTGCGCAGTAGAAGTAGGCGGTAGGGCGGTTTGACAGGATACCGGAAAGCTATCTCAGGTGACGAAAGATCTGATTAAGAAACGCCAAAGCATGAGGGCGTCTGACCCTACCGACAGAACAGAACTAACAATGCTATTGAAGTTAATAAATAAGCTTAAGGTAACCGACATAAGGAAGTTTAATATGGAGAGAATCGAGCATGCTCTAAAGAACAGAGGTAGCCTAAAAGCGGTGAAGAGGAAACTAGGCACAGGTAAAAAACAGATGTATGCGTTAAGAGACAAGCAGGGCACTGTCATCAGCAATATGGATAAGATAGTTAACGTAGCCGAAGAGTTCTACACAATTCTATACAGTAGTGAATGTAATCAGAGCGTTAACGAGAGAGACAGTAGTGCACAGCAATGCGTCATCCCGCCAGTGACAAAAGAGGAAGGAAAGAAAGCCTTAGGAGCAATGCAAACGGGAAAAGAAGCTGTTTAAGATCAGGTAACAGCAGATCTGTTAAAGGACGGAGAGGAAATTGTGCTAGAAAAACTATAGCCACCCTGTATACGCAATGCATTATGACCTCGGCTGTACCAGAAGCTTGGAAGAACGCAAAATTATCATAATTCATAAGAAAGGAGACGCCAAGGACTTGAAAAATTACAGACCGATCAGCTTACTATCCGTTGCGTACAAAGTATTTACTAAGGTAATCGCTAATAGAGTCAGTGCAACCTTAGACTTCAATCAACCAAATGATCAGGCAGGCTTTCGTAAATGATATTCAACAATAGGTCATATTCACACTATCAATCAGGTCATAGAAAAATTCACAGGATATAACCAACCGCCATATAAAGCCTTAATTGATTACGAGAAAGCATTTCACTCAGTGGAAACCTCAGCAGTCATACAGGCATTGCGTAATCAGGGGGTAGAAGAGCCTTATGTCAAAATACTGGAAGATATACATAGCAACTGCACAGCTAACATAGCCCTCCATAAAGCCAGCAATAAAATTCTAATAAGGAAGGGCGTCAGGCAAGGAGACACGATCTCACCAATGCTATTCACCGCCTGTTTACAGGCGGTATTCCGAGGCCTGAATTGGGAATCGTTGGGGATAATAGTTAATGGAGAATACCTAAATAATCTGCGATTCGCTTTGCTGAGTCACTCACGAGGTGAATTGCAAAGCAAATTATCTGACACAGCCACATGCCGCCCACCGAACGGTGCTTGATTCAGCTAACCCTTTCAAAAGGTCCTATAGGTACGATGATTAAAAAGATACACGGAAAATGTTTTCAGGAACAAAGTGCAAGCCGCGAGGAACGAAACTTTAACAATCACGCTAATTAGTTAATCAACTGTAATTTGATAATTTTTCATCTGCACAGTGTGGTGATTGGTGCCTATTGATAATTCGTAGCCACGAGCAAGAGGATGTCATACGTGTTTTTGAAGCCACGAAAATGTAATTTGTTTCACAGTTTTAACGCAGCCGGAAGCCGTATGGCGAATACGCTAATGCGTTGCCTTCCATTGCTCCCCAGTCACATTTTAGTTCAACTTCTCGCGTTTCGTGTCTGAGCGTATTGCGTATAATGTGATTTCAGGTAACCCAAACCGATTGCGATGGTAACCGAGGTGGTAATGTAATAAAATAAAAATTTAAAGAATGATTCGCGACTGCGAAATCAAATGAAAATTAAGCGTTAGCTAAGTTGTTTTCACCTATATTTTCGAAAAATTCGGCTACCAAAGTTTACATCACGAAAAGACGATTTGTTTGGTACCACCCGCATCCCTCGGTAACCAACAACTGGTTCACCCGCCACGGCCCTCCGAAGGTCGCCCCCACTACGGTTTCGAGGAACAAAGGTCGTCGGTACGAATCCCTCAGCTCGTAAGAAAATTGTGTTCGTTGCGACAACTGAAGGAAGAATGAAAGCGCACGGGCCTGCCCACTGGCTCAAGCTGAGCCACAATCATTGCCACGTGAGAGTAGGAGAGTTAAAATAAATGGGAGAGGAAAGATTGAGAGAAAGGAAACGAATCGCAACCGCGCCATCTGTAACGATGACCACGGTTTAGCAACAGATACAGCAACGTGACAAGGAACGCTCGTCCTATTAAAAGAGAAATTTATTTCACTGAGTAGCCTCAAGGACTACCGTCCCTCAAAAAACAGTTAAACAAAAACGAGCTCCCAGATTGCAGCCCTGTAAAGCATTGAAAGCGACCGCATTATCGAAACCAAATAGTAGATCCGATACATATATCCGCCTGACAGGCGTCAAAGTCGACGCACCTAGTCCCTACATTCGTGTAAAATCTGTGGGCCAACCGTTGGCCGCACAATGTTTCCGATGGTGTAAGATTAAACGTTTTATACAGCATAAATTTAATAGCTGAGTTAGAGCCTAGCTTGCGGCAGGAATTCGAAACCGCGACCTATGGACCCCTAATTCCACGTCTTTACGAAAACAACATTGGGGCTCAACTGTTCGCCGCAGAGTGTTCCGGGTGGTGGCATACGATTTCGCGTTTCGTGCAGCATAAGAATCCTAAAGTTAGGGCCTAGCTCGCGGCAGGGACTCGAACTGCATGGGAACCTATGTTAGGTGTGCCAACGCTCGCTATTTGATCGCTGCCTCAGCGTCGGCTTTTTTTTTTTTTTACGCGTAACTGACGGATGTAATTGCTCGAAATGTGGTTGCGAATGCTTCCTTTATTTGCGGCAGTTCAGGTATTTTATTGACAGGAAATACACAGATGCTCCCGTAATGGTTTATCTTTCTGTTGCTACTTCATAATTATTGAGTTAATGGTAGGGACATGCATGTGCCTGCCTACTTTTTAGATTTTAATCCTTTGCTTTAGGGCAAAACAGCGAGAAAATGAAACCCACTGAATCCATTTTTGAAAGAATTGTTGGACATACAGACCTTTCAGTCGGGTGAGGAGGGTGTCAAAACGCATCCTCTCCGAGCTGTTGCAAATTGCTTCCGCTGCCACTTCCACCGTGCTAGCGCCAAATGCACACAACTGCCCAGCGCGAAATGTGACGACGCCCGGGGGGCACTGAATGGAGAGGTCAATATCTTCTCTCCCTCGATATTATGGAGTGGATCCGATTTGCATGCAGCGCCAGGAAGCACTGAGAGACGTGATAGTCGCATCACCCGCAACGCGCTCAAGCCGGCTGCCGCCGGCGAGCACTCGGGTGGCGACAAGAAAACTCGTATGAAACTGCTGTTGAAAGAATTTATTGGCAGTTACTCTTTTGAAGAAGACCGCGTTAGGAAGCACAGGGACCGATGAAGGCGGCAACTCTCCACGCCCCAGTCGGAAGTAACTCGGAGCTGGCGCACAGGAGCCCTCGCAGAGGCGACAATGGTCCGGAAGCAGCAGGTCACCGCGTCGATGTCCCAGAGGCGCTGACTGGGGGCTCTCGTTGCGTTGACTGGAAGCAGCAGGGTGGAAACGGTTACACAACGAGTAGGTCAACTTCGGGAAGGACACGGCGATGCCCGGTTGCAGTGTTGCACCAACGGTGATTAGAACGTTATTCTTGCCATGTGCCAAGTCGTTGTGCCACGTCGGTTTTTTCTTTTACAGTTCTTGCTTCAGCTTTCTCTTCTGAGCAGGTTCCACAAGTCTCGTTTCTTCCTTCTAGTACTTCTGATTTCAACCAATCTAGTGCTGCAACTCATGGCAGAAGGAAGCACACTGAGCATCTCTGTACACTCGAACAGAAAAAGGCTCAGACATGAACATACAGTCGAGATACGTGATGAAACAAAAACATGGTGAGAATAAGCGAAGTAGACGAAAGTATTTCAAAGAAGAAAGCTACCTTGCATACCACAAAGGAGCTGGACTGACGTCCACCTTGCTTGGTCAAGAGGCCCCCTTGAAAGTATGCAAAAGGTGTTAACAAGCATATACAGGTGATGAGGAATGACTGCATTGATGAGAAGGTCTGTTTTTGAATTGCACAGACAGGGGTAAAGCAGTTTGCGATAAAGGAGAGAATGAGAGATTTTGATCAAAATGTTGTGCAGTTTGTAAAGTAACGCCAAGCAACAGGGCATTCGAACAGACATGCAGAGGAAATGATGAAAGGCGAAATCTATGTAAGTGAGAAGGGAAACGCCTTCAGCCTCTGAAGATGTTACCGAGAGATTCGGTGGTCTGCGGATACCAAGAATATAACAGACACGAAAGTAATGCTTGCTGTTTGAAATCTGACAACTCCAGTGTAGGTGCAATACATGTACGAGATGTGTGAATGTGGTGAAGTGGAAATAAACTCTGGAGTGTGTGGCCATAAGTAAGGACGCTACCTGCAGCTGAATTGGGAGAAATCAGTGTAGCATAGGCGACCGGTAGCAATTCGAATAAGCAGAACTGAGACAAGCGCGAAAATACGAATTTATATTGAACCAAGGGGGAACAGAGCAGGTGTTACGTGGGCCATCAACTGGTGTAGGTTCACAACAGACTCACATAAAGTTGTAGATTCACATAAAGCTCTTGTGGAGGGAGGAGGCATACGTGAGGCAGGGATGGAATATCTTGCGTGGTGCATGGATACAGGACAGGGCCAGAGATCCGAGCTCGTACTTTCAGAGGCGGCTCCGAGAACCCAACTCGGCGTGTCTGCAAATGCAAATGCAAAGAATGGATGTTGTGCGCATCACATAGAGGCTTCCGACGGACGCGCAGCACACTTTCTGTACTGTCGGGAGCAAAAGTGGCGTATACGCCATGCGGGCTTCGATTCATCTGCACTTACCACCCTACCCCTGGTGTCGAGAGAGATAAAAAGAAGAGCGAGGCAGGAAGGGAACGTCTTGCGTCGTGCATGGATGCCGGACCGGGGCCACAGATCCGAGCTCGGACTACCTGAGTCGGCTCCGTGCTCTCCTTGTGCTGGATTAGGGTCTCCCTTGGGCATCTGCAAAGAGGAAAAAGGAACCTTCGTCAAAGGCAACCATAGATGGAAACGACTGAACAGCGCGAACAGACGGGACGGAAGAGAACATAGACACACGCTCTGTGTTCTCTTCTATCTCGTCTGTTAGTGCTGTGCAGGCGTTTCCATCAACATGCACCAACCAGACCGATCAAGCCCTCTTCTCGCAAGCAGGTATGTCGTGAGCATTCCAAAGTCGTCCTGGGGTCACACTGTACACTGGCTGCACTGTCGGAAACAACTGTACCTTACTTCGACTGAACTGCATCCTTGGCCCCCTTCAGCGGAGCCTGGTGTTGAACAGCCGTAGGGGGTACCGCCTTCATCTGCAGCCATGTCAGTATTCTCGTTTCGATAAGTCGCAGTCCTGCTTACCGAAGACGCAGAAAACGACGCTGCGATGCAGTGCAGTCGAAGTACCCGACAGTACAGCGTGTGTGACGGGAGGCAGAGGGGGCACGAAGGGAACCTTGCACGACCCGCAGCTGCCACATCGGGCCAGATGTCACTGCGGACCGAATGCACCAGTGCCGTTGCTATGGGAACGCTGGAGTGAGCACATCTGCAAAGAAAAAAAAAGAGGTGACAGACACGCAAGCGTAACGCAGTTGCAAATATACTCACCGTGGGAGAAGAATGAGCCTAATGCCGCCGGGCTGAAATAAGTAAGAAAATCGGACGGACCTTGGCTGCAGCGGAAAGACGATGTGCCGCAGACCGTAGGCAGCGTCCGTTCTTCGGAGTTGCTGGACGAGGGTGGCGAACTTCCGAGCGCCGTGTACGGCCACAACCCACATGTCGCTCAAGAGCACTTTCGCGCCCGGGCCTTCCTTGACACGACATGGTGGCCGGGTCGCAACGGCGTTCGGAACAGGCTTTTGTTTCATGACGAAAACGACAGTGAGCTCAATACCTAGAGCTGACCTGTCTAGTGTGAGCTAAGCCTAAAGCTGTATACGCGCCGCAAACCCTTGCTCACCACGCTTCCGTCACGAACAAAAAACCCGATGGCGACAGCCCATGAAACCTCTCCTCTCCATGCTGCGGGTTGCTTACTATTAGCCAATGCTCGCGGAAACAGCGCGAGTGAACTTTAAATTTGCTCTAACAGCACAGAGAAGGTTTCACGGAAACACGTCGCCCTCGCCGCGAGGCCTTGCCTCGCACTCACGTTCGATGCCGAAGGCCTGGCTCGGAGGTGTATTCCTCGGCAGTCGTCGGACGGTCGTGGGCGCAATGGCTTCCCTGCGTCTCCGGAGGTCGGTGAAAACGACGGCAATCCGCAGGCAACGGGCACGAACTCACGTCCAGAATCACTGCCGCTTGTACTACGGCGAAAATAAGTTCTCGCGGCTAGCACCGACGAAGAAAGAACGCCGGTCGCTTTCGCGGGCGCGTTTTTCACCCCTCGAGACAGCCACTCGCGCATGCGCGTTAGTCCACTACAGGCCTTTTGCAAAGGCGGCCTGCGCTGACGCACTTATCAGAGATAGAAGATTTCCACGTGGTCATGCAGGAGCCGGGAACAGTGACGGTGCACTGCGCCACGCCTCTGCTTCCATGGGCAGACGGCGCGCATCGTCGCGTTTCTTGCGACCAGACTTTTTTTCCTTTTTGTTTTCATCGTCTGCCCCTGGCATGACTCGGTGAAGTGATATCAATACAGCTTTAGAAGCGCAAGTTTCGCCGTGCATGCACATTCTAGAGCTTGGGACACTTTTTCCCTCTTTCTGTTCTCTCCTGCACTTTAAACAAGCGTACTGAAAGAAGAATTTTCGTATCCCTTCGTTTTAATTAAAACACCTCAGGGCTCTAACTTCCGCAACTTTATTAAGAGCCCCTTTCAGAGTCCTGTTAACAGTAAGAAAAAATTGAACGTTCAACTATGAACCTGAGTATAGTCATTAAGTAAGCGCTGTCTTGTTTAAGGCACCCCTAATTGAAAGTAAGCACGCTAAGTAAGCTTGCTAGCCTTGCTCTGCAAATCCTTTATTTTATAATTAAAGCGTATTAGCCAAGGCGCCAACACTGTTGTTTTGTGAAAGAAATTTGAAGCCTAAGAAAAGGCTCATCGCGCACTAGGCATTTGAAAAACGGCTTTAGCTTCAGTTTGAAATGACTTGTCTTCAGATGAATGGCTCAACTATCCTGGTATTCTACTTGTCGCTGTGTTGCATAATGTTGAAGCAGGTCAGTATTCCAATCACAGTTGAAATGTATTTTAAACAATTTTCAGAAGAGAGAAATAGGTTCTAGTAAGGCTCTAATTAATCTTCAGTAATCGTACTTCCCCTATTCAAATGCACGGGACGTAAGCTCCAGATCAGTGCGCGTACAGTGTTTCCTCTCGTTTCGTCCAACCCTTTGGCGCTATTGCCCTTAAAATGCACCACCAACTCGCCTGTTAGCTGTAATCCCTATCATGCACATGAAGGGACAAAGGGTCAAGAAACAGTAGCTAGATGGTCGCACGCCAACGTGCACGTTACGCAGTTTGGAACTTGAGTGGTAAAAGTAACAATGCCTTGGTGCTGAATAGTTTTCGGTCGCTATATCATCGTTTCGGACCAATGTAAGATGCGGAAGTGGCCGTTGATAAACTACCGAATTGGGGTGTAGGTATTGCTAAAACGAAACAAACTGCAGTGAAGTGGGCAGAAGCAGACGACTTTTCGCCGCTCCTCCACCACCACCGTAGACGCAGCATGACCGTTTTTCGCTGATGACTGCGCAATGCTGACCTACACAACCAACGCTGCATTCAAATCACGCGCGCAGTCTTAACAACGAGGCACTCTTCGGCGCATGGACGCGTAGCGGCTTCTCGTGTCAAAAAATGAACCTGCTTTCTGTTGATTCAAAGCAGGCTACTAGATGGGGCGAGAGCAGTTATGAAACGCTGAAGCAAGGTATGGGAGAAATCCAGAGGAATGCCTTAGCAATCGTAGCGTAAACACATAACGCTTTTGACTCCTGACTATTAGCGATTACGTTAGGAAATAGCTTGTAGGCAACGGACAGTAAGCTGATCGGTCTGTAGTTTTTCAAGTCCTTGGCGTCTCCTTTCTTATGAATTATGTTAATGTTGCGTTCTTCCAAGCTTCTGGAACAGCCGAGGTCGTAAGGCACTGGGTATACAGGGTGGCTATAGTTTTTCTAGCACAATTTCCCCTCCGTCCTTCAACAGATCTGCTGTTACCTGATCTTAACCAGGTACTTTATTAATAGGATATACACAGATCCTCACCGTCATGGTTTATGTTACTTTTGCTACTTTATAATTATCGAGTTAATGGTCGAGACGTACGAGTGCCTGCCTACTTTTTAAATTTAATCCATTGTTTTAGGGCAAAACAGCGCGAAAATGAAAGCCGCTGAATCCATTTTTGAAAGACCATTGTTGGACATACAGACCTTTCCATCAGACCAGGAGGGTGTCAAAACGCATCCTTTGAGCTGTTGCAAATTAGTTCTGCTGCCACTTCCACCGTGCTAGCGCCAAGTGCACACAAAAGACCAGCGCGCACTGTGACGACGCTCAGGGGCACTGAATTGAGAGGTACACACCTCCTGTACCTCGATATTGTGGAGTGGAGTTGCATGCAGCGCCAGGAAGCACTGAGAAAAGTGATTGTCGCATCACCCGCCACGCGCTCAAGCCGGCTGGAGCCAGCGAGCACTCGGGTGGCGACAAGAAGCTCGTACGAAACTGCTGTGCAAACGATTTATTGGCAATAACTCTCGTCAAAAAGACCGCGTTAGAAAGCACAGGGACAGATGAAGGCGGCAGCTCTATACGCCCCAGTCGGAAGTAACTCGGAGCTGGCGCACTGGAGCCCTCGCAGAGGCGACAATGGTCCGGAAGCAGCAGGTCACCGCGTCGATGTCCCAGAGGCACTGACTAGGGGCTCTCGTTGCGTTGACTGGAAGCAGCAGCGTGGAAACGGTTGACACACCCAGTAGGTCAACTTCGGGAAGGTCACGGCGATGTCCGGTTGCAGTGTTGCACCAACGGCGACTATAGAGTTATTCTTGCCGTGTGCCAAGTACTGGTGCCACGTCGGTTTTTCTTGCTTGCTTCGCCTTTCTCTTCTCAACACGTTCCACAAGTCTCTTCTTCCTTCTAGTATTTCTGATTTCAACCAATCTTGTGCTGCAACTCATTACAGAAGGAAGCACACTGAACATCTCTGTACACTCGAACACAAAAAGGCTCAGACATGAACATACAGTCGAGATACGTGATGAAACAAAAACATGGTGAGAATAAGCGAAGTAGACGAAAGTATTTCGAAGAAGAAAGCTACCTTGCACACCACAAAGGAGCTGGACTGACGTCCACCTTGCTTGGTCAAGAGGCCCCCTTGAAAGTATGCAAAAGGTGTTAACAAGCATATACAGGTGATCAGGAATGGCTGCACTGATGAGGAGGTCTGTTTGTTTTTGAATTGCAAAGACAGGGGTAAAACAGTTTGCGATAAACGAGAGAATGAGCGATCTTGACCAAAATGTTGTGCAGTTTGTAAAGTAACGGCAAACAACAGGGCATTCGAAGAGACATGCAGAGGAAATGATGGAAGGCGAAATCTATGCGAGAAGGGAAACGCCTTCAGCCTCCGAAGATGTTACCGAGAGATCTGGTGGTTTGCGGATACCAAGAATATAACAGACAAAAGCAATGCATGCTGTTTGAAATCTTACAACTCCAGTGTAGGTGCAATACATGTACGACATGTGTGAATGTAGTGAAGTGGAAACAAACTCTGGAGTGTGTGGCCATAAGTAAGGACGCTACCTGCAGCTGAATTGAGTGAAATCAGTGTAACATAGGCGACTGGTAGCAATGCGAATAAGCAGAACTGAGACAAGCGCGAAAATACGAATTTATATTGAACGAAGGGTGAACAGACCAGGTGTTATGTGGGCGGTCAAATGGTGTAGGTTCACAACAGACTCACATAAAGTTGTAGATCCACATAAACCTCTTGTGGAGGGAGGGGGCATACGTGAGGCGGAGATGGAATATCTTGTGTGGTGCATGGATACAGGACAGGGCCAGAGATCCGAGCTCGGACTTCCTGAGTCGGCTCCGTGCTGTCCTTATGCTGGATTAGGGTCTCCCTTGGACATCTGCAAAGATGAAAAAGGAACCTTCGTCAAAGGCAACCATAGATGGAAACGACTGAACAGCGCGACCAGACGGGACGGAAGAGAACATAGACCCACGCTCTGTGTTCTCTTCCATTCCGTCTGTTAGCGCTGAGCAGTCGTTTCCATCAACATGCACCAACCAGACTGATCAAGTCCTCTTCTTGCAACCACGGATGTCGTGAGCATTCCAAAGTCGTCCTAGGGTCACACAGTACACTGGCTGCACTGTCGTAAACAACTGTAGCTTACTTCGACTGAACTGCATCCTTGGCCCCCTTCAGCGGAGCCTGGTGTTGAACAGCCGTAGGGGGTACCGCCTTCATCTGCAGCCATGTCAGTTTTCTCGTTTCGATAAGTCGCAGTCCTGCTTACCGAAAACGCAGAAAACGACGCTGCGATGCAGTGCAGTCGAAGTACCCGACAGTACAGCGTGTGCGACCGGAGGCAGAGGGGGCACGAAGGGAACCTTGCACCACCCGCAGCTGCCACATCGGGCCAGATGTCGCTGCGGGCCGAATGCACCAGTTCCGTTGGTATGGGAATGCTGGAGTGAGCACATCTGCAAAGAAAAAAAAAAGAGGTGACAGATACGCAAGCATAACGCAGTTGCACATATACTCACCGTGGGAGAAGAAAGAGCCTTATGCCGCAGGGCTGAAATAAGTAAGAAAATCGGACGGACCTTGGCTGCAGCGGAAACACGATGTGCCGCAGACCGTAGGCAGCGTCCGTTCTTCGGAGTTGCTGGTCGAGGGTGGCGAACTTCCGAGCGCCGTGTACGGCCACAAACCACATGTCGCTCAAGAGCACTTTCGCGCCCGGGCATTCCTTGACACGACATGGTGGCCGGGTCGCAACGGCGTTCGGAACAGGCTTTTGTTTCATGACAAAAACGGCAGTGAGCTCAATACCTAGAGCTGACCTGTCTAGTGTGAGCTAAGCCTATAGCTGTATACGCGCCGCAAACCCCTGCTCACCACGCTTCCGTCACGAACAAAAAACCCGATGGCGACAACCCATGAAACCTCTCCTCTGCATGCTGCGTGTTGCTTACTGTTAACCAATGCTCGCGGAAGCAGCGCGAGTGAACTTTAAATTTGCTCTAACAGCACAGAGAAGGTTTCACGGAAACACGTCGCCCTCGCCGCGAGGCCTTGCCTCGCACTCACCTTCGATGCCGAAGGCCTGGCTCTGAGGTGTATTCCTCGGCAGTCGTCGGACGGTCGTGGGCGCAATGGCTTCCTGGCGTCTCCGGAGGTCGGTGAAAACGACGGCAATCCGCAGGCAACGGGCACAAACTCACGTCCAGAATCACTGCCGCTTGTACTACGGCGAAAATAAGTTGTCGCTGCTAGCACCGACGAAGAAAGAACGCCGGTCGCTGTCGCGGGCGCATTTTTCACCCCTCGAGACAGCCACTCGCGCATGCGCGTTAGTCTACTACAGGCCTTTTGCAAAGGCGGCCTGCGCTGGCGCACTTATCAGAGATAGAAGATTTCCACGTGGCCATGCAGTAGCCGGGAACGGTGACGGTGCACTGCGCCGCGCCGCTGCTTCCATGGGCAGACGGCGCGCATCGTCGCGTTTCTTGCGACCAGACTTTTTTTTCTTTTTGTTTTCATCGTCTGCCCCCGGCATGACTCGGTGAAGTGATATCAATACTGCTTTAGAAGCGCAAGTTTCGCCGTGCATACACATTCTAGAGCTTGGGACACGTTTTCCGTATTTCTGTCGCCTCCTGCACTTTAAACAAGCGTACTGAAAGAAGAGGAAGAATATTCGCATCCCTTCGTTTTAATTAAAACACCTCAGGGCTCTAACTTCCGCAACTTTACTGAGAGCCCCTTTCAGAGCCCTGTTAACAATTAAACAAAAATTTAACGACTCTGAAGCTGTGTATAGTAATTAATTAAGCGCTGCCTTATTTTAGGCACCCCTAATTGACAGTAAGAACGCGAAGTTAGCTTGCTAGCCTTGCTCTGCAAATCCTTTATTTTATGATTAAAGCGCATTAACCAAAGCGCCAACAATGTGGTTTAATGAAAGAAATTTGCAGCGCAAGAAAATGCTCAACGTGGACATTTGAAAAACAGCTATAACTTGAGTTTGAAATAATTTGTCTTTGGATGATTTGCTCAACTGTCCTGTTATTCTACTTGTCGCTGTGTTGCGTAATGTTGAAGCAGGTCAGTATTCCAATCAGAGCTGAAATGTGCTTTGAACAATATTCAGAAAAGAGAAATAGGTTCTAGTAAGGCTCTAACTAATTTTCAGTAAACGTACTTCCGCTATTCAAATGTACGGGACGTAAGGTCCAGATCCGCGCGCGTACAGTGTTTCCTTTTGTTTCGTCCGCCGCCGCGGTGGCTGAGTGGTTATGGCGCTCGGCTGCTGGCACGAAAGACGCGGTTTCGATCCCGGCCGCGGCGGTCGAATTTCGATGGAGGCGAAATTCTAGAAGCCCGTGTGCTGTGCGATGTCAGTGCACGTTAAAGAACCCCCCAGGTGGTCGAAATTTCCGGAGCCCTCTACTGCGGCGTCTCTCATAGCCTGAGTCGCTTTGGGACGTTAAACCCCGATAAACCAAACCAAACCTTTTGTTTCGTCCAAGCCTTTGGCGCCATTGCCCTTAAAATGCATCACCAACTCGCCTGTTAGCTGCAATCCCTATCATGCACATGAAGGGACAAAGGGTCAAGAAACAGTAAGCTAGATGATCGCAAGGCCAACGTGCACGTTACGCAGTTTGGAACTGGAGTGGTAAAAGTAACAATGTCTGGGTGCTGAATAGTTTTCGGTCGCTATATCATCGTTTCGGACCAATGTAAGATGCGGAAGTGGCCGTTGATAAACTACCGAATTTGGGTCTAGGTATTGCTAAAACGAAACGAACTGCAGTGAAGTGGGCAGAAGCAGACGACTTTTCGCCGCTGCTCCACCACCGCCGTAGACGCTGCATGACCGTTTTTCGCTCATGACTGCGCAATGCTGACCCACACAACCGCCGCTGCATTCAAATCACGCGCGCAGACTAAACAGCGAGGCACTCTGCGGCGCGTGGAAGAGTGGCGGCATCTCGTGGCAAAAAATGAATCTGCTTTCTGTTGATTCAAAGCGGGCTACTAGATGGGGCGAGGGCAGTTATGAAACGCTGAAGCAAGGTATGGGTGAAATCCAGAGGAATGCTTTAGCAATCATAGCGCAAACACATAACGCTTTTGACTCCTGACTATTAGCGATTACGTTAGGAAATACCTTGTAGGCAACGGACAGTAAGCTGATCGGTCTGTAATTTTTCAAGTCCTTGGCGTCTCCTTTCTTATGAATTGTGATAATTTTGCGTTCTTCCAAGCTTCTGGTACAGCCGAGGTCATAAGGCATTGCGTATACAGGGTGGCTATAGTTTTTCTAGCACAATTTCCCCTCCGTCCTTCAACAGATCTGCTGTTACCTGATCTTAACCAGGTACTTTATTAATAGGACATACACAGATCCTCACCGTCATTGTTTATGTTACTTTTGCTACTTTATAATTATCGAGTTATTGGTCGGGACGTACGAGTGCCTGCCTACTTTTTAAATTTAATCCTTTGTTTTAGGGCAAAACAGCGCGAAAATGAAAGCCGCTGAATCCATTTTTGAAAGACCATTGTTGGACATACAGACCTTTCCATCAGGCGAGGAGGGTGTCAAAACGCATCCTTTGAGCTGTTGCAAATTAGTTGTGCTGCCACTTCCACCGTGCTAGCGCCAAGTGCACACAAAAGACCAGCGCGCTGTGACGACGCTCAGGGGGCACTGAATTGAGAGGTCCACACCTCCTGTACCTCGATATTGTGGAGTGGATTTGCATGCAGCGCCAGGAAGCACTGAGAACCGTGATAGTCGCATCACCCACAACGCGCTCAAGCCGGCTGGCGCCGGCGAGCACTCGGGTGGCGACAAGAAGCTCGCATGAAACTGCTGTGCAAACGATTTATTGGCAATTACTCTTGTGAAAAAGACCGCGTTAGAAAGCACAAGGTCAGATGAAGGCGGCATCTCTATACGCCCTAATCGGAAGTAGCTCGGAGCTGGCACACTGGAGCCCTCGCAGAGGCGACAATGGTCCGGAAGCAGCAGGTCACCGCGTCGATGTCCCAGATACGCTGACTAGGGGCTCTCGTTGCGTTGACTGGAAGCAGCAGCGTGGAAACTGTTGACACACCCAGTAGGTCAACTTCGGGAAGAACACGGCGATGTCCGGTTGCAGTGTTGCACCAACGGCGACTAGAACGTTATTCTTGCCGTGTGCCAAGTCGTTGTGCCACGTCGGTTTTTTCTTTTACAGTCCTTGCTTCGGCTTTCTCTTCCGAGCACGTTCCACAAGTCTCGTTTCTTCCTTCTAGTATTTCCGATTTCAACCAATCTTGTGCTGCAACTCATGACAGAAGGAAGCACACTGAACATCTCTGCACACTCGAACAGAAAAAGGCTCAGACATGAACATACAGTCGAGATACGTGATGAAACAAAAACATGGTGAGAATAAGCGAAGTAGACGAAAGTATTTCAAAGAAGAAAGCTACCTTGCACACCACAAAGGAGCTGGACTGACGTCCACCTTGCTTGGTCAAGAGGCCCCCTTGAAAGTATGCAAAAGGTGTCAACAAGCATATACAGGTGATCAGGAATGACTTCACTGATGAGAAGGTCTGTTTGTTTTTGAATTGTAAAGACAGGGGTAAAACAGTTTGCGATAAATGAGAGAATGAGCGATTTTGATCAAAATGTTGTGCAGTTTGTAAAGTAACGCCAAGCAACAGGGCATTCGAACAGACATGCAGAGGAAATGATGGAAGGCGAAATCTATGAAAGGGAGAAGGGAAACGCCTTCAGCCTCCGAAGATGTTACCGAGAGATTTGGTGGTTTGCGGATACCAAGAATACAACAGACACAAAAGTAATGCTTGGTGTTTGAAATCTGACAACTCCAGTGTAGGTGCAATACATGTGCGACATGTGTGAATGTGGTGAAGTGGAAAAACTCTGGAGTGTGTGGCCATAAGTAAGGACGCTACCTGTAGCTGAATTGGGTGAAATCAGTGTAGCATAGGCGACCGGTAGCAATTCGAATAAGCAGAACTGAGACAAGCGCGAAAATACGAATTTATATTGAACCAAGGGGGAACAGAGCAGGTGTTACGTGGGCCATCAACTGGTGTAGGTTCACAACAGACTCACATAAAGTTGTAGATTCACATAAAGCTCTTGTGGAGGGAGGAGGCATACGTGAGGCAGGGATGGAATATCTTGCGTGGTGCATGGATACAGGACAGGGCCAGAGATCCGAGCTCGTACTTTCCGAGGCGGCTCCGAGGACCAAACTCGGCGTGTCTGCAAATACAAATGCAAAGCATGGATGTTGTGCGCATCACATAGAGGCTTCCGACGGACGCGCAGCACACTTTCTGTACTGTCGGGAGCAAAAGTGGCGTATACGCCATGCGGGCTTCGATTCATCTGCACGTACCACCCTACCTCTGGCGTCAAGAGATAAAAAAAGAGCGAGGCACGAAGGGAACGTCTTGCGTCGTGCATGGATGCCGGACCGCGGCCACAGATCCGAGCTCGGACTTCCTGAGTCGGCTCCGTGCTGTCCTTATGCTGGATAAGGGTCTCCCTTGGACATCTGCAAAGATGAAAAAGGAACATTCGTCAAAGGCAACCATAGATGGAAACGACTGAACAGCGCGAACAGACGGGACAGAAGAGAACAGACACACGCTCCGTGTTCTCTTCTATCCCGTCTGCTAGCGCTGTGCAAGCGTTTCCATCAACATGCACCAACCAAACCGATCAAGCCCTCTTCTTGCAAGCATGTACGTCGTGAGCATTCCAAAGTCGTCCTGGGCTCACACTGTACACTGGCTGCACTGTCCGAAACGTAGCGTACTTCGACTGAACTACATCTTCGGCCCCCTTCAGCGGAGCCTGGTGTTGAATTCACCCTTAGGGGATACCACTCTCGTCTGCAGCCTTGCCAGTTTCCTCGTTTCGATAAGTCGCAGTCCTGCTTACCGAAAACGCAGAAAACGACGCTGCGATGCAGTGCAGTCGAAGCAGCCGACAGTACAGCGTGTGCGACCGGAGGCAGAGGGTGCACGAAGGGAACCTTGCACGACCCGCAGCTGCCACATCGGGCCAGATGTCGCTGCGGACCTAATGCACCAGTGCCGTTGGTATGGGAATGCTGGAGTGAGCACATCTGCAAAGAAAAAAAAAAGAGGTGACAGACACGCAAGCATAACGCAGTTGCACATATACTCACCGTGGGAGAAGAATGAGCCTCATGCCGCAGGGCTGAAACAAGTAAGAAAATCGGACGGACCTTGGCTGCAGCGGAAACACGATGTGCCGCAGACCGTAGGCAGCGTCCGTTCTTCGGAGTTGCTGGACGAGGGTGGCGAGAATTTCCGAGCGCCGTGTACGGCCACAAACCACATGTCGCTCAAGAGCACTTTCGCGCCCGGGCATTCCTTGACACGACATGGTGGCCGGGTCGCAACGGCGTTCGGAACGGGCTTTTGTTTCATGACGAAAACGACAGTGAGCTCAATACCTAGAGCTGACCTGTCTAGTGTGAGCTAAGCCTAAAGCTGTATACGCGCCGCAAACCCTTGCTCACCACGCTTCCGTCATGAACAAAAAACCCAATGGCGACAGCCTATGAAACCTATCCTCTCCATGCTGCGGGTTGCTTACTATTAGCCAATGCTCGCGGAAACAGCGCGAGTGAACTTTAAATTTGCTCTAACAGCACAGAGAAGGTTTCACTGAAACACGTCGCCCTCGCCGCGAGGCCTTGCCTCGCACTCACCTTCGATGCCGAAGGCCTGGCTCGGAGGTGTATTCCTCGGCAGTCGTCGGACGGTCGTGGGCGCAATGGCTTCCCTGCGTCTCCGGAGGTCGGTGAAAACGACGGCAATCCGCAGGCAACGGGCACGAACTCACGTCCAGAATCACTGCCGCTTGTACTACGGCGAAAATAAGTTGTCGCTGCTAGCACTGACGAAGAAAGAACGCCGGTCGCTGTCGCGAGCGCATTTTTCACCCCTCGAGACAGCCACTCGCGCATGCGCGTTAGTCCACTACAGGCCCTTTTCAAAGGCGGTCGGCGCTGGCGCACTTATCAGAGATAGAAGATTTGGTCATGCAGGAGCCTGGAACAGTGACGGTGCACTGCGCCGCGCCGCTGCTTCCATGGGCAGACGGCGCGCATCGTCGCGTTTCTGGCGGCCAGACTTTTTTTCCTTTTTGTTTTCATCGTCTGCCCCTGGCATGACTCGGTGAAGTGATATCAATACTGCTTTAGAAGCGCAAGTTTCGCCGTGCATGCGCATTCTAGAGCTTGGGACACGTTTTCCGTATTTCTGTCGCCTCCTGCACTTTAAACAAGCGTACTGAAAGAAGAAGAATATTCGTATCCCATCGTTTTAATTAAAACACCTCTGGGCTCTAACTTCCGCAACTTTATTGAGAGCCCCTTTCAGAGCCCTGTTAGCAATGAAAAAAAAATTTAACGACTCTGAAGCTGTGTATAGTAATTAATTAAGCGCTGCCTTATTTAAGGCACCCCTAATTGAAAGTAAGATAGCTTGCTAGCCTTGCTCTGCAAATCCTTTATTTTATGATTAAAGCGCATTAGCCAAGGCGCCAACAATGTGGTTTTATGAAAGAAATTTGCAGCGCAAGAAAATGCTCAACGTGGACATTTGAAAAACGGCTATAACTTGAGTTTGAAATAATTTGTCTTTGGATGATTTGCTCAACTGTCCTGTTATTCTACTTGTCGCTGTGTTGCGTAATGTTGAAGCATGTCAGTATTCCAATCAGAGCTGAAATGTGCTTTGAACAATATTCAGAAGAGAGAAATAGGTTCTAGTAAGGCTCTAACTAATCTTCAGTAAACGTACTTCCCCTATTCAAATGTACGGGACGTAAGGTCCAGATCCGCGCGCGTACAGTGTATCCTTTTGTTTCGTCCAACCCTTTGGCGCTATTGCCCTTAAAATGCACCACCAACTCGCCTATTAGCTGTAATCCCTATCATGCACATGAAGGGACAAAGGGTCAAGAAACAGTAAGCTAGATGGTCGCAGGCCGACGTGCACGTTACGCAGTTTGGAACTTGAGTGGTAAAAGTAACAATGCCTTGGTGCTGAATAGTTTTCGCTCGCAATATCATCGTTTCGGACCAATGTAAGATGCGGAAGTGGCCGTTGATAAACTACCGAATTTTGGTCTAGGTATTGCTAAAACGAAACGAACTGCAGTGAAGTGGGCAGAAGCAGACGACTTTTCGCCGCTCCTCCACCACCGCCGTAGACGCTGCATGACCGTTTTTCGCTCATGACTGCGCAATGCTGACCTACACAACCGCCGCTGCATTCAAATCACGCGCGCAGACTAAACAGCGAGGCACTCTACGGCGCGTGGAAGCGTGGCGGCATCTCGTGGCAAAAAATGAATCTGCTTTCTGTTGATTCAAAGCAAGCTACTAGATGGGGCGAGGGCAGTTATGAAACGCTGAAGCAAAGTATGGGAGAAATCCAGAGGAATGCTTTAGCAATAATAGCGCAAACACATAACGCTTTTGACTCCTGACTATTAGCGATTACGTTAGGAAATACCTTGTAGGCAACGGACAGTAAGCTGATCGGTCTAATTTTTCATGTCCTTGGCGTCTCCTTTCTTATGAATTATGATAAGTTTGCGTTCTTCCAAGCTTCTGGTACCGCCGAGGTCATAAGGCATTGCGTATACAGGGTGGCTATAGTTTTTCTAGCACAATTTCCCCTCCGTCCTTCAACAGATCTGCTGTTACCTGATCTTAAGAAGGTACTTTATTAATAGGATATACACAGATCCTCACAGTCATCGTTTATGTTACTTTTGCTACTTTATAATTATCGAGTTATTGGTCAGGACGTACGAGTGCCTGCCTACTTTTTAAATTTAATCCATTGTTTTAGAGCAAAGCACTGCGAAAATGAAGGGCGCTGAATCCATTTTTGAAAGACCATTGTTGGACATACAGACCTTTCCATCAGGCGAGGAGGGTGTCAAAACGCATCCTTTGAGCTGTTGCAAATTAGTTCTGCTGCCACTTCCACCGTGCTAGCGCCAAGTGCACACAAAAGACCAGCGCGCACTGTGACGACGCTCAGGGGGCACTGAATTGAGAGGTCCACACCTCCTGTACCTCGATATTGTGGAGTGGATTTGCATGCAGCGCCAGGAAGCACTAAGAAAAGTGATAGTCGCATCACCCGCAACGCGCTCAAGCCGGCTGGCGCCGGCGAGCACTCGGGTGGCGACAAGAAGCTCGTACGAAACTGCTGTGCAAACGATTTATTGGCAGTTACTCTTCTGAAAAAGTCCGCGTTGGAAAGCACAGGGACAGTTGAAGGCGGCAACTCTCCACGCCCCAGTCGGAAGCAACTCGGAGCTGGCACACTGGAGCCCTCGCAGAGGCGACAATGGTCCGGAAGCAGCAGGTCACCGCGTCGATGTCCCAGAGGCGCTGACTGGGGGCTCTCGTTGCGTTGACTGGAAGCAGCAGCGTGGAAACGGTTGACACACCCAGTAGGTCAACTTCGGGAAGGACACGGCGATGTCCGGTTGCAGTGTTGCACCAACGGCGACTAGAACGTTATTCTTGCCACGTGCCAAGTCGTTGTGCCACGTCGGTTTTTTCTTTTACAGTCCTTGCTTCGGCTTTCTCTTCTGAGCAAGTTCCACAAGTCTCGTTTCTTCCTTCTAGTATTTCCGATTTCAACCAATCATGTGCTGCAACTCATGACAGAAGGAAGCACACTGAACATCTCTGTACACTCGAACACAAACAGTCTCGGATATGAACATACAGTCGAGATACGTGACGAAACAAAAACATGGTGAGAATAAGCGAAGTAGACGAAAGTATTTCAAAGAATATAGCTACCTTGCACACCACAAAGGAGCTGGACTGACGTCCACCTTGTTTGGTCAAGAAGCCCCTTGAAAGTATGCAAAAGGTGTTAATACGCACATACAGGTGATCAGGAATGACTGCACTGATGAGGAGGTCTGTTTGTTTTTGAATTGCAAAGACAGGGGTAAAACAGTTTGCGATAAATTAGAGAATGAGCGATTGTGATCAAAATGTTGTGCAGTTTGTAAAGTAACGCCAAGCAACAGGGCATTCGAACAGACATGCAGAGGAAATGATGGAAGGCGAAATCTATGTAAGTGAGAAGGGAAACGCCTTCAGCCTCTGAAGATGTTACCGAGAGATTTGGTAGTTTGCGGATACCAAGAATATAACAGACAAAAGCAATGCATGCTGTTTGAAATCTTACAACTCCAGTGTAGGTGCAATACATGTGCGACATCTGGGATTGTGGTGAAGTGGAAAAAAACTCGGGAGTCTGTGGCCATAAGTAAGGACGCTACCTGCAGCTGAATTGGGTGAAATCAGTGTAACATAGGCGACTGGTAGCAATGCGAGTAAGCAGAACTGAGACAAGCGCGAAAATACGAATTTATATTGAACGAAGGGTGAACAGACCAGGTGTTATGTGGGCCTCAACTGTTGTAGATGCACAACAGACTTACATAAAGTTGTAGATTCCCATAAAGCTCTTGTGGAGGGAGGAGGCATACGTGAGGCAGGGATGGAATATCTTGCGTGGTGCATGGTTACAGGACAGGGCCAGAGATCCGAGCTCGTACTTTCCGAGGCGGCTCTGAGAACCAAAATCGGCGTGTCTGCAAATACAAGTGCAAAGCATGGATGTTGTGCGCATCACATAGAGGCTTCCGACGGACGCGCAGCACACTTTCTGTACTGTCGGGAGCAAAAGTGGCGTACACGCCATGCGGGCTTCGATTCATCTGCACTTAACACCCTACCCCTGGTGTCAATAGAGATAAAAAAAGAGCGAGGCACGAAGGGAACGTCTTGCGTCGTGCATGGATGCCGGACCGCGGCCACAGATCCGAGCTCAGAGTTCCTGAGTCGGCTCCGTGCTGTCCTTATGCTGGATTAGGGTCTCCCTTGGACATCTGCAAAGATAGCAAAGAAACCTTCGTCAAAGGCAACCATAGATGGAAACGACTGAACAGCGCGAACAGACGAGATGGAAGAGAACATAGACACACGCTCTGTGTCCTCTTCCATTCCGTCTGTTAGCGCTGAGCAGTCCTTTCCATCAACATGCACCAACCAGACTGATCAAGTCCTCTTCTTGCAACCACGGATGTCGTGAGCATTCCAAAGTCGTCCTAGGGTCACACTGTACACTGGCTGCACTGTCGTAAACAACTGTAGCTTACTTCGACTGAACTGCATCCTTGGCCCCCTTCAGCGGAGCCTGGTGTTGAACAGCCGTAGGGGGTACCGCCTTCGTCTGCAGCCTTGCCAGTTTTCTCGTTTCGATAAGTCGCGGTCCTGCTTACCGAAAACGCAGAAAACGACGCTGCGATGCAGTGCAGTCGAAGTACCCGGCAGTACAGCGTGTGCGACCGGAGGCAGAGGGTGCACGAAGGGAAGCTTGCACGACCCGCAGCTGCCACATCGGGCCAGATGTCGCTGCGGGCCGAATGCACCAGTGCCGTTGGTATGGGAATGCTGGAGTGAGCACATCTGCAAAGAAAAAAAAAAGCGGTGACAGATACGCAAGCATAACGCAGTTGCACATATACTCACCGTGGGAGAAGAAGGAGCCTTATGCCGGAGGGCTGAAATAAGTAAGAAAATCGGACGGACCTTGGCTGCAGCGGAAACACGATGTGCCGCAGACCGTAGGCAGCGTCCGTTCTTCGGAGTTGCTGGATGAGGGTGGCGAATTTCCGAGCGCCGTGTACGGCCACAAACCACATGTCGCTCAAGAGCACTTTCGCGCCCGGGCATTCCTTGACACGACATGGTGGCCGGGCAGCAACGGTGTTCGGAACGAGCTTTTGTTTCGTGACGAAAACGACAGTGAGCTCAATACCTACAGCTGACCTGTCTAGTGTGAGCTAAGCCTAAAGCTGTATACGCGCCGCAAACCCTTGCTCACCACGCTTCCGTCATGAACAAAAAACCCGATGGCGACAGCCTATGAAACCTCTCCTCTCCATGCTGCGGGTTGCTTACTATTAGCCAATGCTCGCGGAAACAGCGCGAGCGAACTTTAAATTTGCTCTAACAGCACAGAGAAGGTTTCACGGAAACACGTCGCCCTCGCCGCGAGGCCTTGCCTCGCACTCACCTACGATGCCGAAGGCCTGGCTCGGAGGTGTATTCCTCGGCAGTCGTCGGACGGTCGTGGGCGCAATGGCTTCCCTGCGTCTCCGGAGGTCGGTGAAAACGACGGCAATCCGCAGGCAACGGGCACAAACTCACGTCCAGAATCACTGCCGCTTGTACTACGGCGAAAATAAGTTGTCGCTGCTAGCACCGACGAAGAAAGAAACGCCGGTCGCTGTCGCGGGCGCATTTTTCACCCCTCGAGACAGCCACTCGCGCATGCGCGTTAGTCTACTACAGGCCCTTTTGCAAAGGCGGCATGCGCTGGCGCACTTATCAGAGATAGAAGATTTCCACGTGGTCATGCAGGAGCCGGGAACAGTGACAGTGCACTGCGCCGCGCCGCTGCTTCCATGAGCAGACGGCGCGCATCGTCGCGTTTCTTGCGACCAGACTTTTTTTCCTTTTTGTTTTCGTCGTCTGCTCCTGGCATGACTCGGTGAAGTGATATCAATACTGCTTTAGAAGCACAAGTTTCGCCGTGCATGCACATTCTAGAGCTTGGGACTCGTTTTCCGTATTTCTGTCGCCTCCTGCACTTTAAACAAGCGTACTGAAAGAAGAAGGATTTTCGTATCCCTTCGTTTTAATTAAAACACCTCAGGGCTCTAACTTCCGCAACTTTAAGGCGAGCCGCTTTCAGAGTCCTGTTAACAATAAAAAAAGTTGAACAACTCTGAAGCTGTGTATAGTCATTAATTAGGCGCTGCCTTATTTAAGGCACCCCAAATTGACAGTAAGAACGCGAAGTTAGCTTCTAGCCTTGCTCTGCAAATCCTTTATTTTATGATTAAAGCGCATTAGCCAAGGCGCCAACAGTGTGGTTTTATGAAAGAAATTTTCAGCGCAAGAAAATGCTCAACGTGGACTAGGCATTTGAAAAACAGCTATAACTTGAGTTTGAAATAATTTCGCGTTGGATGATTTGCTCAACTGTCCTGTTATTCTACTTGTCGCTGTGTTGCATAATGTTGAAGCAGGTCAGTATTCCAATCACAGTTGAAATGTGTTTTAAACAATTTTCAGAAGAGAGAAATAGGTTCTAGTAAGGCTCTAACTAATCTTCAGTAATCGTACTTCCCCTCTTCAAATGCACGGGACGTCAGCTCCGGATCAGCGCGCGTACAGTGTATCCTTTTGTTTCGTCCAAGCCTTTGGCGCCATTGCCCTTAAAATGCATCACCAACTCGCCTGTTAGCTGCAATCCCAGTCATGCACATGAAGGGACAAAGGGTCAAGAAACAGTAAGCTAGATGGTCGCAGGCCAACGTGCACGTTACGCAGTTTGGAACTTGAGTGGTAAAAGTAACAATGCGTTGGTGCTGAATAGTTTTCGGTCGCTATATCATCGTTTCGGACCAATGTAAGATGCGGAAGTGGCCGTTGATAAACTACCGAATTTGGGTCTAGGTATTGCTAAAACGAAACGAACTGCGGTGAACTGGGCAGAAGCAGACAACTTTTCGCCGTTGCTCCACCACCGCTGTAGACGTTGCATGACCGTTTTTCGCTGATGACTGCGCAATGCTGACCTACACAACCACCGCTGCATTCAAATCACGCGCGCAGTCTAGACAACGAGGCACTCTACGGCGCGTGGAAGAGTGGCGGCATCTTGTGGCACAAAGCGAAGCTGCTTTGTGTTGATTCAAAGCAAGCTACTAGATGGGGCGAGGGCAGTTACGAAACTGTGAAGACTGTGAAGCATCGAATTGGAGAAATTCAGCAAATGCTTTAGCAATCATAGCGCAAGCACATAACGCTGGTGACTCCTGACAGCTTTGTAGTACTACACTATTTGTCGGGGCCATAGTACTTCAACTGACTGAAAATTAGGTTTTCACAACGGGCGTTTCTAGTTGACAGTGGCCTGTAATTAGAAGTCTTATGTCTCACATTGTGGATGGGCAATTAACCGTGCAGCATTCGAGGTGTTCACGACAAAATAGCGAAGATATAGAATGCGGGACCCCTGTTTCTAGACTTTTTTATTTTTGTCGGCTCCTTTTGATTGACACATAGCACAGTTTCAAAGCGAAAGCTCTAAAGGTTGAAAAAAAAAACTTCAAACATCTATTTTTGCAGCATAATTATGAACGCCGATGTATTCCTGATAACTACTGATAATACCAGTGATAATATTACAACATTGGAATAATATATAAGAATTTACAAGAAGTCGGCTGCTTAATACGAAGCCGGTAGCAAGTCGTCTAAATCCACAGCATCGAGCAGAGGAAGACGTCAGCGCTATCTGCGCGGCGGGCAATGTTCCAGCTTTTGTTTTGACAGCAGCGGCCGTGTTTATCAATGTTGCCGCCGCTGTGGGCGCTTATCGGGTGTCATTTACGTGTCAGGAATCCATCCGCACAATTTCGGGCGCATCTAGGTTGACTGTCGGCGTCCACTGTTGCTGTTCTTTCTGATCGCAGCGAAAGCCACTGTTGCCTGAGCTCGATTGCGTCGAGCGTTGACATCACGGCCACAGCAATGCCAAACACCCGCTGCACACTGAGCGGCTTTTCGCCAGAGTACGACTGGAAGCCGACCGAGTTCGAAGATCCCATCGACGCGAACCGGATCTGCGCGTCCTGCCGTGTCTTGACGAGGGGAACAGCGCTTCTGGGATGCTGTCACGCGCTCTGCGAGCCCTGCTACGCGACGACGCTCAGAAGGGGCCAGCGCTGTCCGATAGACGACACAGCCTACGCCGAAGGTGAGGTCCAGTGGCTCTCGACGTCCGTGGAACAGATCGAAGGCTTGCAAGTGAAGTGCTGGAACGCAAGGCGCGGCTGTCCATTCGTGACTACGCTGAGCGAGATGCCATCGCATTTCTATCAAAAGTGTCGCTTCCAGACCGTGATCTGCGACCGTTGCAGCATCGATGTGCTGAGATCGAGCATGTTGGACCACCGTAAAGTGTGCGGCCAGGGTGACGCTACGATGAAATCCAATGGAGCCGTCTCAGTATCCGACGCATCTGGCTTTTCGAAACTCGCCGGCGACTCCGAGAAGTCGCCGGGGCTTTCTCTTGCGGAAGTGGTCGACTTCCAGTACAACCTCGAGACAAAAATCAACTCTCTCGTGGAACACGTGCACAACAGGGACGCGACCGGTGTCTCGAAGTCCGAGCTGCTGACCGCCACGGTCGGTCTTCTGCGTTCCATCGGTCTTCTGTCGCTCTCGGCGACCTGGCGCCCGCAAGGCCTAGCCGTGGTCGTCAGCAGAGTTCGCTACTTCATGCGACAGACCCCGCAATACGCTGAGGAAGTGTACAGTGCCCCGTTCAACGTCTGCGGCTACTCTCTGAGGTTGGGTGTTCGCTGCGAGCGAAAGTTGCCATCCCCGGCAAAGTCCTGCGACTGCACTGGCAACGACGACCTGGTGCTCAAGTTCATGATCCAACTCTGCACCGGCGCCAAGAACTCGGCTCTGCACTGGCCCTTCCGCAAGTCCTTAACGCTGTCTGTCGTCCACCCGCAAGATTCGACCAAGGAGGTTCGCTTCTTCCTCAACACCTCAATGATGGCAACCCAGCCGTCCTTCCAAATTCCTGGACCTGAAGACAACCCTCCTTTCAACATCGGTGGTCCACTTCATGTTGCTGCCCTGGCTGGCTGCCAATTCTGGAGCTATGGTACCCTGCAGCTGAGGCTTGGCATGGCGCTCTCCTCTGGCGAACGAGACGAAGGAAACTAAGTGGTCCAGGCTAAATTTTGTCTACCGCCCACCCCCTGTTAATATGGCCAAATATATGGGGGAGGCTCATTATCCTATGTTTGTATGTTTACCTGAAATTTTTTTCATTTTTACTCATTAACCTAAATAATGTGAGCGCTACGGGGAATGTGCAAAACACAACAGGAGCAAGTGATTCTCTTTTTGTCAGGTTTCTTAATTCAATCCCTGTTGTATTATCAATTTTTGAGCAAGAAGCACCAAGCTTCCCTGCTACAAATTTTCCTGAAGTGTTTATCTTTGCAAGTGCTCAAAGACATTCAGTTCTGTTGTTTCTTTTTACGTCATTGGTGACGCATGTTATTATGTTCTTTGATTGTTCTTTACTGTGAGCATTTGTTAATGCCCAGCAATTGGGTTCAGACAATAATTTTTAATCCACCTTTGTTAGGTTAGTGAAGACCCTGGAATTCACACCTGAAAAACTGTATCAATGCATCGCAGTTTGCTTGTGAAATCTGCTGATGGTGGCAACACCTGTGTATCATTTTTTGTCCTTTTCGAGCTTATCAAAGCTCTGTTTTCAGTAAAGTAACGTACATGATTAGAATGCGGTAACTTAGCAATACAGGCCGAAGTAGATTTTTTCCCACTGTCTCTTTTAATCTTGGCCGTAAATATGGTTTGACATAGTAAGTATTATTTCCAGTTGGTGTACAGCTCAGGTAGCATTCCCTAGTATGTAAACAAAAAACCTATATAGCTTTTCGACTGGTCAAAGCTTGTCATTGTCGCCAAATTTAAAAGTCTCAGTGTAATTCATCATGTTCCCAAACTCTGCCACTGCAGGAATTCATGCATGCTATGTTTTCTTTCCTTGCACAGGCTTCAAGGGACGTCACTAGACGCAGTTATTCCCTCGTTTCGCTGCGATGTCTTTTTTTGCCATCACTCACGTTCTTGTTCGCCATGGTATTTGTCGAAGCTTCAGCTGATGTCGATGCTATTTTCTTAGCCCATTTTCACCTTTGGAGGCGAGCGTCATTTGTCCCTCCTTCTTGAACACTGGGTGAAATTGTCCTACGATCTCCTTTTTGCCTCTGTAGTCTCCTGCTTGCTCTTACTCCTCTTGCTTCTGTGCTGCAGGCTCTTTCTTTGTGTGGTACATTGTGACCTGTTCTGCATCTTTTCTGTCTCAACTTTCGATGCATTTATTATCTTTTTTTCATGATTTCTGGTGCATCAGTCTTGCATTTCTGTCTCCTAGCTCCTTTTCTTATTTCTTCATGCTGCCTTTCTGCCATGAAGCCATCGCTTATCTGCTCTCATCGTAGATAGTGCTGCTTTGGGTGCTGATATGGCTTCTAGAAATGGGCACAGATACGTTACAGTAATGGCAGTGAGGTTTAAATCACCACATTCTCTCAGTTGTTGCAACTGAAGGGCCGCAGTTCGAAGCCCTGAAGCCTGTTGAGTATTGTAGTGTGGTGCGTACCCTTACACTGTGTCTGTGAGTGTAGAATCCCAAGTGATAAATGTGCAGGCATGTATTCCAGAAAACATACTCTATAATATTGCTTGCAACTAGCTGTCGAGTGTTACATCTACAGCAGTGGGCCATCCTTTGGTCACGCCCCTGCTGCTATAGTATACGTGTGAGAATGGACCAGGAAGGTAGTGTGCTTTCTTGCACATAGAAGTCATTGGCAGGGGGGTCAGTAAAGCAATTGGTGGTTTTCTTAGTTCTGAATTTGACTTTTTGCCTTTGTATATGACCTGCTCATGGGCTCATTTTCAAATGGGCATATTTCTCATTTTGATCACACAGTCCATATGCTGTCGGTTAGAGAGGAATGCATTTTCTTTTCTTTTCTTTCACTTAATGGGCAGTACTGTCCTCCTTTCCATGTATAATTTTCATATCTGCTCTTGATATGGCAATCTTTTTCAACTTGCCGGGCTTCTATCCGGCAGTCTGAATGCTAAAATATTTGATCGCTGCATGTTTTGGCATTGGACGTTTTGGCAGGGGTGTTGTTGTGTTGCAACCTGATCAGACACGAATTTCTATGGTTCCAGGAATGTTTATGTGGTAATATCTATTTCTGCAAACCCATATCTTCCACTTTAGAAAATTGCCATTGGAACTAGGAAAAAGTGGTATTTCAAATGCGATGCCAACCATGCAGTTGGTGCCATATGAGCAGCTTGTAACAAAATGTGGTTTGTGAGCTGCTCACAGTTATGTGTGGCAAGAAGCTTTACATGAAGCTGCTTTTTAGGGAGTTCAAGAATGGTTGCCTATCGGTTGCCTATCTGAGAACATCTGTGAAATGTTCATGCCACGTGACCTAGTTAGTGCTTTTAGCTTGTGGCTGAAATATGTCCAGTGTAGCATAACGAACACATTCAGATTCTAATTAGGCAGGTTGGCACATTAAGTGCTCACATTTGGTAGCTGTGCTTATACAAGTACCTGTCTTAGGCATGTTGTTTGCCTGAAAATTACTTTTATGCTGTTGTCTTTATTTGAATCGATCTATTTGCTGATTTATTGTTGGAGTGAGATTACTGTCCTTTGCAAATCATCTGGTTTATATTTGCATCACTGTGCGTGTTTATTTTCTGTGAGATTTGTGCTTTTGTTATTTTTAAGGCCTGTTTTAGTGATGTTTAGTATTGGGATGTTCAGCCTTCCAGGCACTAAATGAAGCACAGGGGTTAAGGTATTATATTTTTGGTTTTTAATCTCTCATCCTCTGTCATGTGGAAGTATTTTGGAATACTGCCTCATGGGGCAACCACACTGTATGAAACTGCTGTTCCTTCAGGGGAATTTTAGTGAACTGCATACACATAATATGCAGTTTGGTCGAGATTGGGAATCTCATGATATTCAATTGTACAAGTTGACTCGGGCATGCATGACATGGTTCCTACTTAGCTGTGCACTCTGTTAGCGGCAAGTCAGGTTTGTTGTTTCAGAAATTGCATTTTTCCTTGCTACTTGTAGAATGTTGTTAGTTTGGGCTTGTGGCTAGTATTATTTGTTCTCTGGGGTGCACCGGTTCTGTTGCTGTGCTGTTAACTGTTATGGGAAATGAAGCAAATGAAATGCTGTCAGTTATTTTTTTTGCTGTGCTGTTAACTGTTATGGGAAATGAAGCAAATGAAATGCTGTCAGTTATTTTAAGTAATTGTTTGATATTATTTTTGCCCTATACATGCTGTTGCTTAAATACTAAGTGTTGCTCAGTGATTAGCATGATGAGAATGATGAGATGGCAGCAAGAACAGAAGCAAACACTGGACAACACGTAAGCAATTTAATAGTGAAAAAAAGGGGGGCCAAATAAAACGTTTTTTTGTTATTCTCGTGTTGTTGAATTTATTTTGTTGTGGGCTTTGAAAGTCTCTTTTGCCACCGTTTGAAACATGTTTGCAAAAGCTTGTTGAAATAGGAAATACCGTTTCACTGCATAACTATGCAACACAAATACCTCAAAACAACATCCCTTGGAGATTTACAAATAAAGTTAATCAGCAGTGCGAGTGCTGTTCACCCAGTTTGGTTTTGTAGAAAGTTGGGTACACTCCGTTCTTCAGGTGACACTGGGCAGAAAAATTTGTTTTAAACCTTTTGTTTATTACTAGACATGTGAAAGTTTAGCCTGTGATTCCTACACATGGTGTAGTCTATCGTGATGCTTTCATTTTGACCTACTCTCAGTCCTTCAAGTTCCTCAGGGATGCCCCATTCACGAAGGGTGTTTAGGGGGCAATATACCAGGTTGAACATGTTACTGTTTCTAGGTGCGTTTCAAGTAATGTGCTCTGTGTGACCCACTGTTTTGGCTATTCTGGGTACTGCTGGTCAAAGGGCAGAGTTGTGGCATGCTTGATATTGATGTACCACTGGGCCTGATTCAAACATGGACACTCATATGCATTGTATTTTGAAGCATGGAATTGGTTTGTAACCGGTTGATAAATATATACACTTCAGGTGACCATTTACTCGGAAACATAAATCATACTATTTGTTCTCCATGGCTGATCATAATGAGGCAAATTATTGGGTCACCTTCATATCCAGTGTTGGTGTTTGGCTCAGGCCCATCAATATGCAATATCTGATCTCAAACTTGGGAAATACTCGCAATGCCAAATGTTGCAGCCTTCGTAGAAACTTAATAAAACGTGACATAATGTGCCATTGTTAATAGCCTGCATTAGTGTTAACCTGTACTCTTGCATTGATAAATAAACGGGGCCTAGATATGGTTTTATCAATTGCACATTTAGAGTGCGCGTCGACGCGCGCTGTTGTGATGGTTGATGGCAAGGCAGCATGGTGTGAACTGGTGGTGGTGACCTTTCTTTCCCGGCGTCATAGTTCCATAGTACGGTTCACACCATGCTTGCAAGTTTTGTGTACTGTGCTTTCGTTCCCAGTATTACTGTCCTCAGACAGAAGCAAAAGACTGGAAGCGATGAGCATCTTAAACGCGCCCCAAAATGCATGCTTGAATGAGAGCGCAGGGCCGTGCAAACAATGCGGTCGTTGGTGTGGCAACCGCATCAGGCTCTCAAGCAAAGCTGGTCAATTCAGGTGAATCAAGGCACGTGAATCGTGAAGCAGGCGGCTGCAAGAGCCTCGTGCCTTAACTTTCCTCGCTGCTATAAGCGTGTGCTACCCACAGCCCAATGTCGAACATGCGGCCTGGTCTGAGCGGATACACAGCAGTCTAAGCGGATGTTGATCCGGTCGCCAGAAGAGGCAGTAAATCAGTAACGCCTATAACCACGCTAGCCTATAACCATGCTAGTGAAGACCGGCCAATACAGTACGTTGTGTTTAGAAATCACATTTTATATAGCTTCTTTTGGAAACGTCTATTTCGGCCTAATAGTAGACCACGAGAGAGAAATTTCGAGCAGGGAGCGAGGTAAGGTTCGAGCCGATTTCGTGGGTGTTCTTGGATAGAGAAGAGCAATTGATCGCTATTTCTAAAATAAAAGCATAGTGGACTCTCGACGGTACAAACTCGCTTAATTCGAACGTCCAGTTTGTTCGAACTGACTATTCGCTCCTGTCAACGTTGAGTCGTTTAGAAAAGCTCGTTGTAATGCGAAATCCGCATAGATTGGAACAGATTTTCGGTTTCATTCGAGTTCTAGTTAACAAGAGGAGACTGACAGTTGTGTTCTTTTTTTTTGTACACGCTTCTGTGGGGCGGAAACATGTAGAATAACGGTTAAAGGCTCGGAATTAGACTGAGGACAGCGCATTGAGGCATGCAAAGTTAAATTATAGGTTCACGTATATGGGCGAAAAACATTTATTGGGCAGAATAAATCGAGGTTAGTTGTGTGAGCCCTCATTCCAGGAGCCCATTGGCTTGCGCCGCCGCTCTTGACTGGTTCACCAGCCAAGGCTGGTCTTCCAGGTGTGAGCTCGGCAGCGCCGCCTCCCACTCCTCAGTTGTTGGGTCATTGATCCTCGCAATATCTGGAGTGTTCTGGCATGCCCATAGTATGCGATATAACTTAACCACTTCGCCGCAGAAGGCCCAATGCGGTTCGTACGAATTGGGAAACATATAGCTGAATTTGACTGGGTTGGTAAAAGTATTATTTTTAATTTTTGTCCCAGTCCACAGCAAAAGGAACAGGGAATAACCGATCAAGAGCAGACGTCTACAGCATTGCCGATATATAAATAATTTAATTCGATACCTAGCCCAGCAAGAAAATAGCCATCATTCCATACTACATAGTTTTCTTACCTATTTCCTTTGAGTACCATCCCCCTTACCTATCCTTATCTGCCATACTCTACACTTCTTTTTATTATTTTTACTTTGTATTTTCTGCTATGCGAAATTCTTTTTTCTTTTAGCAATCTGCTTTTTGATTTTTTATTTGTTTGGGCCCGTTGTACTTAAGTGTCACGGGCCGGGATGCTTTATTTTTAATTATTTTTAGTAAGTGCCACCATAGTAAAGCAAGCAAACAAAATTTAACGTGCAGGAGGAAATCAGCGTGGATTAAAGAACAAAAACGTTCATATATACTTCCTTCGCGAAAGTGATGCGGAGGGAATGATTTTTGGCGGGGCAAGCAATGCGAAGGGAAGATAGCCAACGATTTCTCAAAAGTGGAGTGGATTCCTAGGCATACGGTAAGCGTATGGCGACGGCAGAGTTATTAGTTATTAGATAGAGTTTGCATAGTAGAGCTGTACTAGCGTAGATGTACACAGATGTTGTGGTCCCCCCTGCCCATCTCAATTGTTTCCCTGATTTCGATTCCTATCATCTCAAAACCTTTCAAAAGTCATAACTCCCTGATTCATCGACCTTTATTTATAAACCGTTTGAGTTAGGTCTAGGTTAATTTCTTCTTGGGCCTGCAGCAAACTGGCCGTTTCCTCACCGTGGGTATGTGCCATTCCTTCAGAAGCAACAACAACGCCGCGAACTGGACGATGCTGCTTCAACAGATGCATGAGGCCGCCCGACTGCGGCACACCCGCGGAAGAGCCCAGGAACACGAGGCGAGATTCGAAAACGCGTGCAGTTAGACGACGTAGTGTGCAAGAACGATTAACCATCTACTGCTGGTGCCGATGCCTATACTCTGCGAAGCACTTCTTGCAAGACGACTTCTGAGTGCCTTGCAGAGTGTGCGTTAGACTGTGGTTCACTCCAGAGATCACGCCCGTACGTGAGAGACACCCCGAGATATTAGACGTTTTAGCATACCGGAGACGTATACCGGTTTACGGGACACCTATTGAGCACGCGCAGTGGCTCCCCCTCCCCCCAACAATGCCACTGTGCATGCGCAAGAGGGGGCCGGTAAACCGGTATACGTCTCCGGTATGCTAAAAACGTCTATTATCAAGTGCGTTCCCGACAGAAGAGTACATTCATACTTCGCTCAGCTTAAAAGGTGTTTAGGAAAAGAAAAGATTCCCAAACACTCGAAGTAACGGCCGTTTACCCGGATGGATGAATTAAGAAAGCTCAAAAATCAAGAAACTGCGTCGTTGTATCAACACAGAGGCTTCTTGACTATATACCGTGAGGAACTAGGCTCTCGGACGTACGTCATAGACTGCCAGCACAGCGCAGAGGTTTCTGCAGCATTTTTTGTCTTTCAATGTCTGTAGTCAAAGCTGACGACCATGATGGCGTTAACGATGAATATTTACTCCAGTAAATGACCTCAGAGTCACAGAGTTCGGGTAGCAGCTTGGATAAAAGCAGCAGTGGTTGTTGCCCACGGCTCTTGTGAAGTGGAATTTTTATCCCGGTAAAATCAGGTTGTGGCCAGGTTGTGCTTTAGATTGGGGGCCTGAATAGGCCCTTAATTTCGCACACCATGCATAAAGGTGAGTATTCTTGACAGAAAATCGTTGGCTGTGGGAAAGATAGGTCGGCCAATGAATCACGCACAGCACGCTGTTCTGGATGCAAGCGACATGCGTAAAGTGGCTCCTCCTATCGGTAAGTTGCGCTACTGGCAAATGAATTTCAGGTCAGTCTCACTGCCTGTTGGAAGTAACCGCCGCATGCGCTCATTGGTTGACATTATCGGGCATTTTCTGTCATGGGATACACGCGAGCTGGGAATTGCCGCAGTGTCAGTTCGGTTTAACCGAAAATGCGAATAAGCGATATATTCGGCTGCTTCATTATTAACGCGACAGCGTTAATGGTTCCGTGTCGCAGAACAGGCGGTACCGTCGTCGGCGTAGTTTGCCGTGCGCGAAAAATCCCGATGGTACCAGAGAATTAATAAAACTGAAAATGAAAATTGGTTCTTGGGGAAAGGAAATGTCGCAGTATCTGTCTCACATCCCGGTGGACACCTAAACCGCGCAGTAAGGGAAGGGATAAAGGAGGGAGTGAAAGAAGAAAGGAATAATAAAATTGAGCTGAAAAGAAATTTTGGTTAACTTGGTTTTTGGGTGGGAATCGAACCCATGACTTTCTGATTTCGAGACGGGCGAGGTGCCCATAGGCCACGAAGGCTCTTTTTTTCTCTTCTAATTGCATGGAAGTACAACAACACTGACAGGCTTGTAGCCTTCCTTTACCAGGCCGCGTCCCGCGAGCCTATCCTTCATAGATACACCAGCATCCTGCCATCACTCTGACCGCACATAAAAATCAGAGACGCACGCACGCATCGTGTAAAGGCAGCCAGACAGGACCCTTGTTTCAAGCTGAATGAAGGGGGACCTAATGAATGCGTTGTGGCCTTAGATTTAGTGAAGTGCCTTAGAAACAGGTACTGATGCGTACATGAGTAATTATGAGTGGGATAATTAGGAATTCGGCGACTGAGCAGACGATGCAAACATGACGCGATGACGCTTCCGCCTTCTATTCCTAAAGGCGAAACTTCTGGTCACACGCATGGTGTTCGTCTCATATCTAGGTCGACAGCTACTCAACACGAGAAAAAAATAAATGCAAAAAAGAAAGTCAACAAGGCTGCGCGGATCCCTGGGCAGTGAGAAGACTGCGATGGTACAGACCCTGCTCTCATTATGCGAACGCCCAATTAAGTGCCCAGGTGGGCAATTAGGCTCACTCTAGATCACATGACTGCACAGGGGAATTCCCACTGCCCGCCTTCCCACGATAAAACTCTCATTAGCAAGCAGGTGGGGCTCTGCAACCTTTAATTACAGGATATAGTAAGCCAAGAGAGAAGCTCCATGCACTGTACGTACCTTGCAAAAAGTCTGCCATGAAGGTATTGCTCAAAAGAGATGTGGAAGCCGAATAATTATTACACATTGTACGGCGTCATTGTATTCTCTCGGCTCACTCTGGCGTCAATTTAAGAATGCGTAGTGTCACTCAACAGTGTTTTATGTTATTGAATGAACGAAGGAATAAATTTATTTGAGAAAAAGACAGACTCTTCGAGAAGCAAGAAGGGAATTCGCGAATTAATTTAGAGAACAAGCACGATCTCCCAACAATCTGTACTGCTCGGCCGATAACTTCTTTCCTACCCTGCACATCACATTTTATTAAATATAGTAAGTACGAAAAAAGGATCGTCAAAAGAGGTATTCTGAAGCATTTATATGTATTCTACGAACGCAGCTTTTGTTGTTCGGTTATCTGGCCAGGATCGTGGCTTCAAGAATACTTCTATAAAATAATACTTGCAAAATTACTTAACATGGAGTCAAGTAACCTTCAAATTGAGTTGTGTTTATTGCGGCGATCGAGTAAAATTCAATGCCAAGTGTTTGTTTCGCATCGTATCGCTCTTGATTCTCCCAAAGCGTTCAACTCGACTCTTATCTCTTATTCAAGTGTCGCACTCGATTTGCCACAATCCCGGTTTCTTACGAACTGTGTCAGCTAATACTCGCTCACGTTTTCATCGACCCCCCCCCCCCCCCTTTGGCGCGATCAGGCGAGCGAAAAACACCTACGCCGCGGCGCATCTGCATTTTTGGACGAACGCCCATTCGCCGAGACCAAAAATACTTGGTCTGGGCACGCCGCTAGCTTAATGGGCTATTCGCGACATTCTCGGGGACAGTGTCGAGGCGCGATTCTTGGCCGCACGCTGTGATTTGTTTGCATTCCTGTATAGGCCGTGTTTATACGAATAATGTTGTTTTAGCTCTCTGCGTGTTCCTTATGCACACTGCCGCTAGGGCGATGACTGCCCGAAGCTAGTGGTCGGCAGCACTCTTGTTGACAAACACTGCGAGAAAGAAATGTCCGTCGGTAAATTCTTCCCGAGTTCCGTGATTGACTTGAAACGCTTTAATAGTTACTAACTTTTGTTTCTTCATTAGTTATTCGTATTTTTGCAACGAACGACAGTTACGAGAGCCGTTATCAGTTATCCCCAGCCAAGCGTAGCGCACGGAGTGCTCGCGCCAAAGAGAGTTCGTGACCTGGCCATGACCACATTCTATACATTACAGGCGGCCCCTAGTGGGCGGTCCTTTAAATAATGTCATTCCTTCTATGGCCACCGCTCGATGCGACCCACATCTGGGCCGTGGCAGGTCTATGGCGAGTCTAGGGCATCGAATAATTATGTATCCCATCACGGCCACATGCGCCAGGAGCGGTCACCTTATATGCCCGAAGATTTCCTGCTCACTCGTAGCCACAGATAATAATAATAATAATTGTTTTTTGGGGGAAAGGTAATGGCGCAGTATCTGTCTCATATATCGGCGGACACTTGAACCGCGCCGTAAGGGAAGGGATAAAGGAGGGAGTGAAAGAAGAAAAGACGAAAGAGGTGCCGTAGTGGAGGGCTCCGGAATAATTTCGACCACCTGGGGATCTTTAACGTGTACTGACATCGCACAGCACACGGGCGCCTTTAGCGTTTCGCCTCCATAAAAACGCAGCCGCCGCGGTCGGGTTCGAACCCGGGAACTCCGGATCAGTAGCCGAGCGCCCTAACCACTGAGCCACCGCGGCGGGTAAAGTTGAAATCTCCCCCACAAATGAGTCCAAATATTGTTCTCGGTTAAAACTTATTATCTAGTTCTTTTTGGCTACGTTCGTGTTTGTAGCGCCAGCAAAAGACAGATTATTAGGCGCGGCAACTGGATTTAGAAATATTCCTGTCAGTCAGTTCAAAAATCTTGACGACCTTGCCGAGAAGGACAGGTTGATGCCATTTCTGAAGTGATGCATGGCAGGGCAGCGTAGCTTGCGAGATCCGCGCGGAAAAATCGATTTCGACGCAAGCATTTTAGTTGCGAAATCAACCGGTAATGGCAGCACTTGTAATTCGTTTTCTTTTGCTTTCCTAGCTCATAAAGTCTGTTTTCGGTGAGAGCGGCCTCTCTGTGATTGGAAGGTGGAACCATATCGATTTAGGCCAATTTGTTCTCTATTTGTCACAGTGTCTATATGTCTATTATCTATTTGGTCTATTTGCCTATTTGTCTTCTATTTGTATCAGCGTCTATATGTGTATTACCTATCTATTTGTGTATTTGCCTATTTGTCTATCTGTCCGACGTTTTAGAAATAATAATAATAATAATAATAATAATAATAATAATAATAATAATAATAATAATAATAATAATAATAATAATAATAATAATAATAATAGGTTTTTGGGGAAAGGAAATGGCGCAGTATCTGTCTCATATATCGTTGGACACCTGAACCGCGCCGTAAGGGAAGGGATAAAGGACGGAGTGAAAGAAGAAAGGAAGAGAGAGGTGCCGTAGTGGAGGGCTCCGGAATAATTTCGACCACCTGGGGATCTTTAACGTGCACTGACATCGCACAGCACACGGGCGCCTTAGCGTTTTTCCTCCATAAAAACGCAGCCGCCGCGGTCGGGTTCGAACCCGGGAACTCCGGATCAGTAGTCGAGCGCCCTAACCACTGAGCCACCGCGGCGGGTACCTTTTAGAAATGCTGCTCTGTTAATCGCTTAACGTCTGGCCTTTTGTTTTCAAGCTCCTCGACTGTCCGGCTGTCAACCTAACACTGTGAACAAGCTCTGCATTTCTGATGATGCTAGGCTTTTGTGGCGCAAGGGCATCTAAGGCCAAAGAGCGCCAAACACGAGGTGTTTGGTCGGCTCAGGCTAAAATATGTACACATGGACATAATTCCAGTGGAATGGCCTAAAATGTAAGGTGTATAGCGCCTAAAAAGTTTGCTAAGAGGGGTTATATATAAAAGACGGAGCCTGGCAGCCTCGACCCCAGTCCTTGCTTGAGCAGCTCTGCATTTCCAGTGGGTTCGTCGTTGGGGTACCGGCAGCGCCTCCTCCTGTTCAGAGTTGCGCACTTCGTAACGCCGGCAAGATCCCAGCGGGTCGGCAAGGGCGCAGGCGACTCGTGACGATTGATCTCTGCTGGAGAGAGTTATGGAAGGAGGGTGAGGGTATGGGGACAGTTACTGAGAGAAGCGGCGGCTTGGAGCGAATGCAATGCCTTCTTGCATGGGGTCGCATTGTGTTGCGAGCGACTGCCCAGGCGTCGTGCGCTCTCAGAGATTGCTTGGAAGGTTTGTGGCTGTCTGTGACGAGGATGACGCAGTTCGTTGAACTTGCGCCAGATTCTGCATCACAGCTTCGTGTGCACTAGCGCCTCTACGCGGGTCGGACGATGAACAGGCTTGGGCTCTCTGTGGACATCTCTCTTTCGTATGGGATATCTGGGCATGCTTTTAACGGCATACTGGGGCTTGCATAACAGCTTTGCTCTTTGTCAGTCGATGCTGCGGAGTGGAGTCCGATGTCGAGAAAACGGTCGTTCACCGAGCTACTACGAAGAATTGCTGCGTTGCTTGTAGAACGCTTGGCGTCGTGGTCACGTGTCTGTGCATGGAGATATTGCAAGTGTAATTACGAGCTTTAGTCTTCAGTGGTAAAGATGCTGTTGTGAGGATGGGTTCCCTGATGTATAAAGTTTGCGTGTCCCAGTCCCACGACTGGGTACAATCGGCGCCAAAAGTCTACGGGGCACGCGAGTCGAGATAAAGGTGAATTTCGTACCAACCGGCAACCTTCGGTTAAGTGCGGGAACGCGGCACATTACCCGAAAATTTTGGGCTGTGCGCCAATGCCATACGGAAACGGCCTGTTTTAGAGATTTGCAGGCATCGTAGTCTTTCGGTGCAGAAGAGTTTCGGCCTAAGAGTTTTGCCTTTTCTGAGGACTGGCAAAAGGTGCTCTCGGCGTCATGTGTAGGTAGACGTGGGATCTACAGAAATGACTTGACCCTCTTTCAGCACAGTTTTTTTTTTATGGCCTTCTGGAACCATGCAGTTACCGATAACTGTCATATAAGAGGTGGTCGGAGCGTCTGAGGATGCACAAGTCTAAAGTAGATGTATAAAAATTGGCGTCAAATATATAACAAGTGTTAAAAGAAGTGCAAAACATAGCAGTGCCGCCACCTTTACTGTTCCATACAGAACGACACGTTTTCAACGATAAACAATGGGTTCAATAATAATAATAATAATAATTGGTTTTTTGGGGGAAAGGAAATGGCGCAGTATCTGTCTCATATATCGTTGGACACCTGAACCGCGCCGTATGGGAAGGAATAAGGGAGGGAGTGAAAGAAGAAAGGAAGAAATAGGTGCCGTAGTGGAGGGCTCCGGATTAATTTCGACCACCTGGGGATCTTTAACGTGCACTGACATCGCACAGCACACGGGCGCCTTAGCGTTTTTCCTCCATAAAAACGCAGCCGCCGCGGTCGGGTTCGAACCCGGGAATAATAATTGGTTTTTTGGGGGAAAGGAAATGGCGCAGTATCTGTCTCATATATCTTTGGACACCTGAACCGCGCCGTAAGGGAAGGGATATAGGAGGGAGTGAAAGAAGAAATGAAGAATAGGAGCCGTAGTGGAGTGCTCCGGAATAATTTCGACCACCTGGGGATCTTTAACGTGCACTGACATCGCACAGCACACGGGCGCCTTAGCGTTTTTCCTCCATAAAAACGCAGCCGCCGCTAAAACTCCTTTTTCTCTGCTATGGTTTCTTATGTGAACTATAATGCTTCGGCGATTAAGGGTATGAAAAATAAATAAATAAAAGCACACGCTGAACATTCAGTAAAATATTTAGCGTCACACGGCATCAATGTTAAACCTATGGTGTTGCAGGAACCGCTTTTAATATTTGCATTGATGACTTCTTGCTAACCTTATCCGTATTCAGTTCTAAATGATTTTATCTGGCATGAGCTTGGTTCCTAAATAAAGTATTTTCGCCCCCTCCCCTCCCTCCCCTATTAGCATCCTTGGATAAGTAACCCAGCAAAACAAGCCAAGGAAAGATTCCCTCTTGGGTTGGCAATATTGAAGGAAATAATTTCAATTTCACCTAAGTGAGAGCATGTAATAAGACGAATTTTCGTGTCTCCGTGCATGGAAGCAACTGACTGTATAGGACATGTATTGCAAGCATTCTCCGTTAACTACGGCAGAGAGCAGTATAGATGTATTCATCGACTGCCCCCTTGATATGTTTGTTTTATCGCCGCGAGACCATGTTTGCCGTCTTGCGAAAGAACGCCCGGCGCCCCGAGACCTTGACCCGACCAGACATGGATGACAAGAGAGGGAAAGAAAAGGAAATAGGCAGCTTTCCGGTAAAAAAAAGCAAAACACTAAAAATAAAGAAAAACACCGGCAGCCAGCAGAAACCTCTCGGCAGCACGCTCCGTTCACGGGGGTCGCTTCGGGCACGTCGAAGCATCGCGAAAGCGAGAGCAAGGCCGCTAGCAGCGCCGGAGGGCAACGCGGGAGGAGAGATGATGAGGTCGTGACATCATGCTCACGTGGTCCGTGACGTCACGGAGACGTTGCGTTCACGTGAACATAGAGTTGTATGCATCGCTATGGTGACTCCAGTCCTCTCCACTGCCTGACCATTTTTCAAATCAATATTGAAGTACTTGCCACTTTTAGCGCCATCTAGTAACAAATTAAATTACTATTTTTTTAATGTGGTTTAAATAATATTTGCAGAAGCAGTTAATAATAGAATCAACAGGTAGCAGCACTACATATTGGTGCGAAATTTGGAAAGGTCGTGTGTTGCGTGTTTTTGTGGAGAGTGAGAAGGTAGTGCGGCTACTAACAATATCGAAGCAGCTCTGCGTGGGACAGCGTTGCGGTGTAGCGGTAGAGCTCGCCAACGCTTTTCGGCGCGCCGGCCTGCGGTGCTAGCAGACGACACGACGGTGTATCAACGCAGACGACGCTCGTGCCGCGCGGCGTAGTAGCGTAGTAGTTGTACACGCTTCCCGCTCTGTTTTGTCCGTGGGCGAAAACTCGAGCCAGATTTTTTTGTTCCCTTGTTTTTTACTTGCTCCTCTTCCATGGACCGCTCTCCTTTTGTGGTAAAGTTATAAGAACACCCCCAGCTTTTGGACGAGCCTGAGCAGGTTTGAGAGAGAAGCCCCCGCACCTGATTTCGCGACCACTGCGCAGTTTAGGTTCCCAGGTAAGGCGGCTGATGTCATCCCCATCGCAACCGTCGCCGGTGTCGCGGCCCGCACGGTAGCTGGCGCCCCCACACCCCTCCTCTTCGACCAGGACACATTTATTTTGACGAGCAACGTCAGTGAAGAGAGAGTTAGCAGCCTCGCTCCGTCGGCGTCACGCAAAGCGCGTCTCTCGCGCAGTTGGAACTGTTTGAATTCGAACTGACGGCTGCCAACTCGCTTGACGGCTTCGTGTGGAAGCACGTCCTCGTGTCGTCGTCTGCTTCGTCTGCCTCGCTCTTCAGGACTTTCGTCTGCTCGGCCAAGATTCTTTCCGGCTTCGCGCATTTAACGGTGAGTCATTTCTCCATCGATCAAAAACGCTTCTCCTTCTCCGCCCCACTCCTGTGTTTTTTTACCCCTCCTGGGCGTTCGTGCGCGATTTGTTGCTGTGTGTATATATCTATCTGTTCTTGTTCTTCTGCGGTCCTTACAGTCATGGCGTCGGGGTTTGCTGCGCGATACGTCTGCTCATTTGTTGCTTGGTTTTTGTGGCGCTTAGGCGGCATGTGCGCAGCTAGCGTGGCCCAACAATAGCAGAGAGCGCTCTGTGCGTCCGGAAACATAGAGGACAGGTGCCCCCCTACCTGCGCTCGTCGCGCCGTGCGTCTATCACGGCTCGAGGAATGCGCGACGCGCGTTAATGCGAGACCGTCTTTTCCGGTGTATAGTGGGCGTCGTTTTAGCATAGCGCCGATTAGGAGCAAAAACCGAGGATCAGACACTCGGGTAGCGAACACGATGTTACGGACGGGACGTAGAGAAGGTTAATTTGGCAGAAGGTTTCACCAAAATGGGATGTCATTTTGTTAATTATCTAGTTAATTATGCGCTCATCCAGGCTGACGTCATTCGCCGACGTCATTCGCCATCGGTCAATATGTTTGTCATAACCACAGTACTTTTGAATGCTCGTTAATGGATATTCCGGATTGCGTCAGTATTAATGGTGATGGTTGCTTCTTCGTCGTAACACAGCTACACAGAGTGTCTAGGAAAACATGCGCCGCAATTGAAACCAGTTTTCCTTGTTGGGTAAAAAAACAGAGAAAAGAGGAAACAAAAGGGGAAATTAGAGCTGGTACATGTGTCGTGACTCGTGATAGCATATTCCTGTGGAGCTGAAGGCCGCTTGAATGCACAGCTATGTGCATGCTAGGCTCTGTACTATAAGAATTCCATGTGAAAGAGCCTGACTAAAATCTTACACACACACACACACACACACACACACACACACACACACACACACACACACACACACACACACACACACACACACACACACACACACACACACACACACACACACACACACACACACACACACACACACACACACACACACACACACACACACACACATATATATATATATATATATATATATATATATATATATATATATATATATATATATATATATATATATAGAGAGAGAGAGAGAGAGAGAGAGATTGAGAGCTGCTGTCATTGTGTGTCATGCAGCACACGCACAATTTTAAAGTACAAATAACTTTTTTTTAATTTATCAAGGTCAGTGTTTCCTCAGTGATAGTTTGAAGGCCAGCGGAGCCCTAAACCGTCGCGGTATAAGGGTCATTATACCCAATCGGTGCAGTGTTCGATGTCTCGTAGTGTGCTGTAGCAATAACCTCAAAACAATTGCACAAACATAAGAAACTCAAGAAAGACAAAAGAAAATAAATGGTCGCTTTGGGGCGTTAAGCCCCCATAAACTATAAACCAAACAACAAAGGCAACGCGTATACAGTCCGCACGCTTGTTACAGATGTGTGCCGTCGGAAGGCCCGGGGGCCTGAAAAATTATACCAAGAACGAAAAAAGCTGGCCAAAAGAACAGGGCGCATTTTGGGGCCAACTTCCAAGTCTTCCAGTGATTCCTCTCCCTTCACCAATGCTCTGTCCATAGTTAGCCGACAGAACGGCTATGGCGCCTATTTCCCGAACTTCAAAAAGGAGCGCCAACACCAAAAAAAAAAACATAAACAACACAAACTCTAGTCTGGCAAGTCGAACTCGTGGTCACCTGCTTGCCGCGCTCGCGAAGTTGGCGAAAACGCGAAAAACGCTCGTCCAATTAAGTCACGTGTGAAGGAACGGACTGCTCGTCGTATACAGTGCAGTTGGTGCAGTACAGCACATAATGCAGTGAAGTAGAGCAAATCATAGTAAAGGAGCAAGTCTAACAACTCCAGGTGCTTTTCGAAGCTCTTGTGATGACCATATATCCTGTCCCGTTTCCCCTCGCACTACTTTGCGCCACAGTCTTCTAAGACGAAAACTTTAATAGTTATAGATGAATGAGATTGCATATGTACAGAACGGGCACGTATAGAAAGTCAAGCCCCCCCCCCCCCCCCTACTTTTGTCATCAGAGCAAAGTACCCCTCCTATTCTCGACTATGTGTCTGCTCCATAGTACTTGCCTGATTGTGACCCGCTACGGTGGCTCATTGGTTAGGGCGCTCGGCTACTGAGCCGGAGTTCCCGGGCACGAACCCGACCGTGGCGGCTGCGTTTTTATGGAGGGAAAACGCTGAGGCGCCCGTGTGCTGTGCGATGTCAGTGCACGTTAAATATCCCCAGGTGGTCGATATTATTCCGGAGCCCTCCACTACGGCACCTCCTTCTCCCTTTCTTCTTTCACTCCCTCCTTTATCCCTTCCCTTACGGCGCGGTTCAGGTGTCCAACGATATATGAGACAGATACTGCGCCATTTCCTTTCCCCCAAAACCAGTTATTATTATGTAGCTGTAGCGCTTGTGTTATGTGCTTAACCAGAATCATACGGACAGCCAAAATTCCCACTGAAGCGAGCCACGCAGCTTCAAAG